>NW_025408565.1:0-12500 GCF_019321695.1 Diaporthe batatas | reverse complement strand
ATATTAAAATATTAATTAAATATTAAATAATTAATAATTAAAAAAATAAATATTAAAAGAATAAAAATAAATTATATATTTTTAACTTTTAATATTTTTTAACTTTTAATATTTTAAGCTTTTATTTTTAATAATTTATTAATATTTAAATATATATAGTTTAAAAGTTTAAAAAATATTTAAAAAATATTAAAAGTATATTAAAAGTATATTAAAAGTATATTAAAAGTATATTAAAAGTATATTAAAAATAATATTAAAAAGATTTATATTTAAAATATTAAAATTTAAAAAATTATATTATAATATTTTTAATATTAATTTAAAAGTATTTATAAATATAAAAATTATTAAGAAAATAAATATTAAATAAATTTATAGAAATTATTAAATAAATAAATATTAAAGTTAAATAAATAAATATTAACTTTTATTATTTATTTTAAATAATTTAAATTTTTATATATAATATTAAGTATTATTTAAAAGAATTATATTATTAATTTAATTTAAAATATAAAATAAAATATATTTTATATAAAAATAAATTATATTTTTAATTTTAAAATATTTAATTATAAATTATTTATATTTTTAATTTATTATTTAATTAAAAGTAAATAATTAAAGTTTTAAAATAAAATATAATAAATTTTTAAATTAATTTAATTAAATTTATTATATAAAGCTTTTATAATAATTTTATAATTATTTATAATATTATTTATTATTAAAAAATTTTTATATTAATATATTAAATTATATTTATTTAAATTATTATTATTAATTTATTAAAAATTAAATTATTATAAATTATAAACTATTTAATTTTAATATTATTAAATATTATATATAAAGTTATTATATAATTTAAATTTTTAAATTAATTAAAATAAATAAAAATAAAGTTATTATTTTTAATTAAAGTTTTAACTTTATTTAAATAAATGCTTATTTATTAACTTTATTATATTATAAATAAAACTATTTAAAATTAGTTATTTAATTAATTTATTAAATTAAAAATAACTTTTAAATAAAGTAATTATACTTTATTATTATATAAAGTATTTAAGTTTATAGTTTTAATAATTTTATTATAAATAAAAGAAAATATAATTATTAATAATTAAATATATAATTATATAAAAATAAATTTTATTTTAAAAAAGTTAATAATATTTAAAATAATTAATATATTTTAAAATAAATTAAAAATTATAAGTTTAATTTAAAGGAAATTAAGATTTATAAAAATTTTAAACTTAAAATTAAAAGCTTTTTTAAATTTTAACTTTTAAAGAAAAAATATTAAAAGATTTAAAAGGTTTAAATAAAGTTAAATTAAGTTATAATATAATAAAATAATTAAATAAAATTAATTAAAAATTATAATTATAAATCTTTTAACTTTATATTTAAAAGTTATTATAATTTTATAATAATATTTAAAGTTTTATATTTTATAATAATAATATAATATAATAAATTTAAATAATTTTAATATTTTTAAATTTTAACTTTAATTTATTTAATTTATTTAATTTATTTAATTTATTTAATTTATTTAATTTATTTAATTTATTTAATTTACTTAATTTATTTAATTTACTTAATTTATTTAATTTACTTAATTTATTTAATTTATTTAATTTATTTAATTTATTTAATTTATTTAATTTATTTAATTTACTTAATTTATTTAATTTATTATTTTAAATATTTTTAAAGACTTTTTATTTTTAATTTACTGTGGTCGCGTAGCGGATACCCGACAAAGCTCGTGACATTTAATGGCATAAAACCGAAATTGACTGGACATGTCCTGACATAAAGGAATGGTAGGCAGGACGAACTACAATAGTGATATATGGCATATTCAAGCTTCCGAGACATATAATATGGAATTCTCCACCAGCAGTAAGTCAGGGTTGGCCGTCGATCACGGGCCGTTCCTCACAACTAAAGTTCTTGGAGGAGGACCGATATGGACTTAGCGAAGGAGTGCTCCCCGGATTGCTCCCCGGATTGCAAAATATACGCATGTCTGAGGCCAGCCATACGATAAAATGAAACGTTGGCCGGGCGTGAAAAGACCAGACTAAACAATATTCGCAGCTGACACCGCAACAATGTCCAGCATCTTCCGCAAAGCGCTGGCTCTCAGGCTACTGGCTGGAATGCGAATCTGTTCTCCGTTTCTGTGCCGGCACACAGGCTCTTTCTCCTCACCGAGATGGTTCTCACAGTCCCCGACGATGTGCCGCGAGGGAAATCCTTGCTTGCTATCTTTGAGGTTAAGATGTACATTTCTCTTGGCCCTGATTTAAGATACAGGGTTCGTTATTGGCGGCGGGGGCGTTGGTTGTATAATTCCGGGTTACTACCTCTCAAAAGAGATAGGTAAGCGACCATAAGAGGCTGGGTGAGCGGATGCTGGCTGCGTATAAACGGGAATATAAGTCAAAGTAGAAGCGGTGCGTTCCCTGCCGGGCTTTTAGGCAGCTTGAGCAGGAGCCACCCACACATGCTTTGGGACGTCATCCCAGGCGTGATGCGTAGAGCTTGAGAAGCTAACGAACCGAAAATCCTGGTCGATCGGGAAACCACAGCAGATCCAAGGACAGAACCCTGACGGAAGTGTCAATCAAAATTCAACGTCTCTGCTTGCTGAATTCTTTCCAGGCAAGGCATGAGTTTGATCTTTGCAACGAGGCCTTATTACATTGCTCAAGTTAATCACTACTCCACTCAGTGCAGCGCCAGTTTGAATGCAACGACTGTCATGAAACTAAGCCATAGATATCAAGATCATATATGTGCCACTGACCTCATTCACCTCGGTCCGAGGTAGCCTTCCTTGACGTGCACTCGTATATACTGGGGGCAGCCCTTTAACATTCCTGCAGCCATGTGTTGCTTCATTTCAGCTAATCTGAGACGGGCCACAATGTGGTTTAAATTCTTATTCACAAATATTACATGCTGCTCAAGATGCCTGAATCTGGTAGCCAACGTGTGTAAACCAAGCTGCAATCTCACTGCAACGTCAGCTGCAGCCTGAAAACGATTTACCCCAAGCCGCTACTTACCTAGGTACGCTGACGATGGGCAGAACAGAACCAAGATATAAAGTCGCTGGCCAATCAAGAATCGAGGTGATACTCGGCCTGTAAGCAGCTGAAAGGCCGTCCATACGCACGTGAGGTCTTGAGTGCTTACCACCTCATGAAGGCGCCATGTATGTCCTCGGACGTATACGGAAAAGAAGCGAAACCACATACTCACGTGAGGTGCCTGGTCGAACCACTTCTTCTCTATTAGGAAGTGCGATTACATTTTGCCCCCGACGCAGTCCAAGCACAACATCTCTGTCAATCCGCACGGGGTCACGACAAGAGAAACTCGGCCATGAATTTTCTAGCCCAAACGGGAAAGCTCGTCATCGAAGGCACGAGGAGACATTGTGTGCTGATATTTTTTAACTGCATTCAGGGCCTTAGATAGGCCACCGAGTAATTCGTGTCCTCGATGACAAGCAAGCGGCCCCGTCCCAGCTGAGAGAAGTGCAACAATGAAATAACACGGAATTGTCTTATCTCAGCTGACAACAGCCTGCACACGCACGAGGCGCACCGCCCCGGACTGACCGGCCACCGCCAACTGGTACAGCCTCATCACATGCCAGAAAATATCTAATTGAACAGCGTACGAGTATGGATTCCATGGCTAGACCGCCAGATCAGGGCATGGGTCCGATACCTAGGTACCTACATGTGACTGTGCCCGCTATGGATCCTGTAACCCCCCAGTCAAGAAGCTGTCGTGCCACTCTCAGCTGTCAGCAAACAATTTTTCTTATACGAATAGGATTAGCCTCTACGGTGTCGCCGGTCGGCGTCTGATGTAATTTTGCAGGATCCCTCTACAGTATATAACAGAGTGGCTCACAAAGCTGGCTCGAACATGGCAAAGGGTGTTCCCAGCAAAGACATCTCAACTTTGCTGTAATACAATGGCGACAATAGAAGGTGTGACAGGGAAGCAGTTTGCCCTCGGGACAAAGGAGTACCCCGAGTGGCAGTACCAGTACGCCACGACAACTTACGGCGTTGACCATGATATGCAGCCGGGCCTGATCATCCAGCCCGAGAGCAAACAGGACATCAAGCTCGCAGTGCTCTTCGCCAGGGCCCAGAAGAAGGCCATCGCCATCCGCACAGGTGGCCACCAGTACAGCGGCGCCTCGTCCACGAGCAAGGATAATATCCTGCTCGACCTTCGCACCACCTTCCAGGGGCCCGAAGACCTGGCCTACTTCGAGAAAGACGACAACAGCTACGTCCGCGCCAGCGTGAGCTGGAGCCTGGGCAGGTTCAACGCCTTCCTGGGGTCCCACAAGGCCTTCGTGCCTCACGGGCAATGCACGGCCGTGCACGTGGGCGGACACGCCCAGACGGGCGGGTACGGGCAGCTGGGCCGCAGCTTCGGGCTGTTTGGGGACCACATCCGGTCGCTCGAGGTGGTCGACCACGCCGGTGAGGAGAGGGAGGTAACGCGGGCGGGGGACCCGGAGCTCTTCTACGCGTGGCTGGGTGGCAGCCCGGGGAACCTGGGGGTGCTGACGCATTTCACCGTCGAGGTTCACCGTGACGCCGACTACCCCGGCTCGCGGGGGCTCAAGGCGCTCCACCTGTACGACACCAAGAAGCTGCGGCAGCTGTTGCAGGTGCTGGCCGAGATGAACGACGACGAGGACTTCCCGCGCAACTACGACCTGTGCATCAGCGTGCTGAGCTCGTCGTTTGACATCCTGGGCCTCATGGGCGGGCTAGACAACAAGATGGAGGAAGCGCACCCCGAGATCTTCGGCGAGGACGGCAATCCCGTGTGGCCGCGCATGATCGTTGTGTACGCGCAGTTTGTCCCCTTCACCAAGGACGACAGGCCCGACATGGGCTTCTTCGAGCGCCTGCGCACGGGCTGCTGGTTCCAGACGGGCGTGGAGGAGAAGCCCATGTCGGAGCTGACGGCCGACTGGATCTTCCGAAATACCAGGGAGTTCGACCTGCCCTACGTCAAGCGGACGTATCTGACCACCTCGACGGAGCTGAGCACCAACGGCTGGGTCGACTGGGTGGTCGGGAGGATGGACGAGGTCGTTCGGCCAGTCGGGAACGGCCAGTGGCTCTCGGCGCAGCTGCAGTGCTTTGGTGGCAAGCACTCGCGGTTCAGAACGAATGCCGATAACGGGACGTCGTTCAGCGTGAGTAGACCATCCCGTCTCAATGTTGCTGTTTTACACAAACAACATGAGCTTACAATCCGCGGCAGTGGCGGGACTCGACTTTTTGTTTCACCATCGACAACTTTCACAAGCCATCTAAGAAGGCCGCCGCCGAGGCATGGGCGCACACAAACGATGTGCAGGCCATCGGGCCCAAGGGCATCTTCAGCAAGCAGGACCGACGTGTGCTGTGGGGATCGTATGGAAACTTCGACCTCGATGAGGCATGGGGGTTCTATTACGATGACCGGACTCAGTACGAGAGGTTAATGAAAGCTAGGAAGATCGCTGATCCTAATGGAACCTTTACTCCAAACACTTTCTTAGTTAAGAGAGCGGCCTAAGTTTAATAGATTAGTTAAAATTATAATTATTATATATTTTAAAGTAGTTATAAATATATAAAAGTATTATATAATATTATATTTATTATATATATATTTATTTATTTAAAGTTTAATTTATATAAATATAAAAATATTTAAAAATATATTTAATTTAATTATTTAATATATTTTATTTTAATTAAAAAGTATTTTATATAATATTTCTTTTAAAAATTATTAATAGAAATAAAAAGAAATAAATTATAATATATATAATAAAAATATTTTTATTAAATGTAAAGTTAAAATATTTATAATTATAATTTTTAATTAATTTTTAATTAATTATTTTATTATATTAAAATTTAATTTAATTTAATTTAATTTTAATCTTTCTTTAATTTAATAATTCTTTATATTTTAAAAATTAAAACTTTATATTATTTAAATTTAAATTTATAATTATTTAATTTATTTATAAAATATATTAATTATTTTAAATATTAATAACTTTTTAAAATAAAATTTATTTTATAAAATTATATATTTTAATTATTAATAGTTATTTCTTTATTTATTTATAATAAAATAAATTATTAAAATAATAAATTTAAATAATAAAATATAATTACTTTATTTAAAATTATATTTTAATTAAATAATATAATAAATTAAATAACTTTTAAATAATTTTATTTATAATATATTAAAGTTAATAAATAAATATTTATATAAATAAAATTAAAACTTTAATTAAAAATAATTATTTTATTTTATATTATAATTAACTTATATTTATTTAAAATATATAATAAATTTAATATATATATAATAAAGTTAATATTTTAAATTATTTATTAATATTAAATTAATTTATAATTTATAATATTTTAATTTTTAATAAAATAATATAAATTAATTTAATATTATTTAATATATTAATATAAAATAAATTTTTAAATAATAAATAATATTATAAATAATTATAAATTTATTAAAAAAATTTATATAATAAATTTAATTAAATTAAGTTTTAAAATATATTATATTTTATTCTTTTAAAACTTTAACTATTTACTTTTAATTTAATAATAAAATTTAAAAATATAAATAATTTATATAATAAAAATATATATTAAATTAATAAATATAATTTATATTTTAAAAATTAATTTATATTATATTTCTTTTAAAATATTAAAAATATATTTATTAAAGTATTTATAATTTATATATTTAATATTTTAATTAATTAAAAGTTAATTTAATAAGAAATAAATATATAATAATTAAAAATAAATATAAAAATATTTAATCTCTTTTTTATATTTTAAAAACTTTAATTTCTAATTATTATAAAACTTTATAATATTATATAATATAACTTATATCTTATTAAAATATTTCTAAACACTTTATATAATTTCACTAAAAGTAAATACTAATAATACTAACTATAAGTGTTCTAATTAAGAGATTACTTATAAATTCTTATTGCCGGCTAACCGGTGTGTAAGCCGGAAGTTTATTTTAAAGGATGTTAAAGGTCTCCTTATATAATAAAAGATTTCTAGAAATAAACACGCTATATTTAAAAAAGCTAGACCTAGTTCCCGCTATACATATATAATGTAATATTAGTTAAAGATAGACTGTTCTACACCTTATATCTCTAAACATTACTCTAACTCCACTAAAATACTTAAAAGTATAATTATAAAAGAAAGTTAGTATAGTATAGTAATTAAATAAGTTATATTTTAATAAGGATATAGTTTTAATAAGACTTTTATTTTTAATTTAATAATAGATTTTACTTATAAGTAGAATTTTCTATTTATATTAATTTATATTAAGCTTTAATATATATTTCTTACTTTATTATAAACTATAATTACTTTAAAAGATTTATATATATTTTATTATTAAATTAATATTTTTATTAATTTATAAATTAATTTTATAAAATTAGTATAATATATTAATTTTTATTAATATAGCTTTTATAGTTATAATATTTAATAATTAAATTTAATAAATATACTTTTAATAATTATTACTTTAATAATTAATATTTTTAACTTTAATAATTAATATAAAATTTAAATTTTATTATTTACTTTTATTATTATTAATATTAATAATAAAATAATAAAATTAAATTAAAGATTATAAATAAGTTAGTAAATATCTTTTATATAAAAGTAAAATATATTTTTATAATATATTTTAAATATTAAAGCTAACCTTTAAAAACTTTTATTTAATTAAAAATATATAACCCTTAATAATATAAAGTAATTAATAGTAATATTATAATTAATAATATTTCTTTAAATATATATATATAATAAAGTATAATAGAATTATATTTATTAATTCTTTTATATTAATTAATTATTAATAAAATTATAAAAACTATTTAAAGTATTTTTATATTTTATATAAAAAGTTATATACTTTAAGTTAATAAAGTAACTTAATAAATAATATAAACTTTAAAAAAATATATATTTTAATAAATATATTAGTATAATTAATAATATATATATTATAGCTTATATTTTATAAATAAATAAATTAAATAAAAAATTAAAAAGGATAGTATTATAAAATATTTTATTATAATAAAAAGTAATAAATTATTTATATATATATTAACTAGTAATAAAGGTTTAATAAGTAATTATATACTTTTAATATAGTTATAAAAAGAGTTTTAAAGTTTTTAAATAGATTTTATCTAATAAATATAGAATTGAAGCTTTAAAAAGTATTTTAATATTATTTATATTAATATAATATTATTTTTAAAATTAAAAAAAGTAAAAACTATATAATATAAAGAAATTATATAACCTTTATTATACTTATCTTTATATTATAATAAAGTAAATATTTAAGTTATTAAAAAAATAAAAGATTATTTAAATCTTTATACTTAAATATAATATTAAAATATAAATTAAATTTATTTATATTTATATAATATTATAAAACTTTTAATTAACTTTAAATAAATAGAAAGATAAGGTTTTAAAAGATATTAAAAGAGCTTTTAATAAATTATTTTATAAACTTATTACTATAAAGTAAAGTAAATAGTTTATTAAATAAAACTTAAGGTATTAAGGAAAGTAATTACTATAAAAATATAATTAAATTATTATAAAAGGTATTATAATAGTATTAATTAAGGAAAAGTAGTAGTTTTAATAGGAAATTCTAGTAATTTATTAGTTAAGTATTAAAGAGTTATTAATTAAGTATTTAAAGCTTAACTTTTAAGTATCTTTTATAAAAGGTATTAAAATTTAATACTTTTAGTTAAAATAAAGTATTTTAATATTAAAAAGTTTTAAATTTATTAATTAAGTTTTTATTTATATATATTAATTTAAATTTTAATTTTATTAATTAATTAGAGATATAAAAGTTTTAATACTTAAAATTTAAATTTATTAAGAGAGTTAAATACTTTATTAATTATAATTAAAAATATTAAAATTTATTATATTTTAAGTAATATTTTAATATATTTTAATATAAGGAGAGATAAAATTTAATTATTAATAGGTTATATAAAATAAAGAATAAATTATAAAATATATATTTTAAATTTTAATAGAATATAATTTATAAAGTTAAATAAAAATATTTAATATAGCCCTTAAAGTAATTAAAAGTTTTTAACTACTATTATATTACTAAGTATATTTATAACTTATTAACCCTTTTAACTTAATTAATATTATTTACTTTTTAACTATTATTAACTTTTTAAGTTTAAGTTACTATTAGGTTATTCTTAACTACTTCCTTATATTATTTTATATTATAATAGTTAAAAGTTTATTATAAACTTAAATAAATAAGTAATTATTATTTTATTATTATAAAGGTTTAGTTAACTATTTTTACTTTATAGTAAGCTTATAAATCTTTAAAAATAGCTATAATTATATTAATTTTTATAGGCTTATTTAATTAAATAGCTATAATTAGTATATTATTACTTAAAGTATTACTAGTTTTTAAGCTTATTAAATAGTTAGAAAAAATTAAAGTTTTAATAGAAAATAATAATATATTACTAACTTTTAAGGCTTAATTTAAATTATTAAAATCCTTTAATTAAGTATAGTAATACTTATAAATTAATTTATTACTAAACTTTTTCTTTTATTAATTATAATATAATTATTAAGAGACTTCTTTTATAATAAAATATTAATCTCTTTATTTAGTATAACTTTTTTAAGATATTTTTATAAACTATTTTATTTTTAAACTTTATATTTAAAAGTTAATTTATATTTAATTAATAATTAATTATTAATATAAAGTTTTCCTTTAAACTTTTAACTTTATTAATTTTTATTATATAATATATTAAAATATATTAAAAATATTATAAATTATTTATATTACTTTTTTAATATTATATTTTATTTTAAATAACTTAACTATTTATAATTAAAAGGCTATTCTTTTAATAAGGTGCTAATAAACTTCTTTTATATAAGTTTTATTATAATTAATTTATTAAATTATTTTATTTATAACTATATAAATTTAAATAATACCTTTTAAATTATTAAAGTTAATATTATATATAAGTTTAAAGTATATTATTATTTACTTATAAATCCTTTTATAATTAATAATATAATCTTTTATTTCTATAAGTCTACTTTAATTAAAAATATAGTTAATATTAATTTTAACTAATAATAAACTTAATTAATAAATTTAATAAAGTTAAAAAGTCTTTATTATTAAAAGAATTTATATAAATATATTTAATAGGGAAATACTATTTTTAATACTATAAATAACTTAATTAATAAAGAATTTAAAGGTTATTATAATAATTAAAAAGTATATACTTTTAATTAATAATAGTATAATTAATTTATTTATAATTAAAAATAATAACTTATAATTATAATAATAATAATATAAACTTCTCCTTACTTAATTAAATTACTTAATAAAAAAAATAGTAATAACCTTAATTTCTAATAAATAACTTTTAGGTTAATACCTAAAAAGAAATAATTACATATATAAGGGGCTTAGCGAGAAGGTTACTTTATAGGGGCTCACACCATACTAACTTTCCTTTGTGATTACACCCTAAAGAGACCACACCGTATGTTTCGTGCCCCCTCTTCCACCAAGATCTACTGGTGAGGGGAGTCAGTCCTTTTTCTATCACAGGTACGGGTCGAAATCTGCCTGTCCTGTCCTGCTAACCGAGTGGTGATTATCAATCATAGCGGGAAACATGCCCATGGCGAAAGCTAAAAGCCGCGGGCCCTCCTCATGTCGCAGCTCGAATCTGTCGAGCCGCCATCCTACTTCTCGTTCCTCCATTCGGGCGCCAATTTATCGTACTCCACCGGCTGATACCGGCGGGCACTTGCACTCCCCTCACCCCACCTCGCCTCCATCCATTTCCGCCTCGCCTCAAAATTGTCAAGATGCTCGTCGATCCAGTTGATGTCGTCGTCTAGGCAGAGGTCCATGACCGGCCACCACCCGCGGCACATGTTTATCGGGTTAGGCGGCAGCCCCCCGGCGGGAGGAAGCCTGCCATTGATGTTGTATTTGGCGTTGGGTAGGTCCAGCACGATGGAATTGCCAAAGTCGACCCACACCACACGCCACTGGCACTCCTGAACGCCTTGTTCTCGCCGTCTATGTTCATTTCCGGCCCCTTCTTCGCCATTTCCCGAGTGAGAGGAGGAGGCCGAGAAGGAAGAATGATGGTGTTCTTTTTTCGTGCAAACAACAACAACGTTCCGCGAGGCCGGATCACCGTGGGATACACGGATATGCCGTAGGGCACTTTCGGCCTCAGCAGCCTGTGCTACCAGGTCCATGCGAACCTCTGTCGGGATCTTCTTATATTCGCGCGTCTCAAGTAGCTGCAATATGCTGTCGCCCGGGATGTACTCCATCAGGAGCAGGCGCACGTTGCGTGTTACCTTAATGGTGCGACGCAGAGCCTCGTCCGACGACTTTTGCTGTTGTTTTCCTCTGGTGGCGGTGCCGGCAGCGCTGTTGCTGACCAGCTCCAGCTCGTAGGGGACGTCGAAGGACCAGCAGCCCTCGAAGCGCGGAGTGCACCTGCCGTCGAAACCTTGCTTCTTGATCATCTCCTCAATCCTCGTGTAGGCGGCAGCCTCACGAGACCATTCGGACTCGGTGAGGCCCACGGGTGACCAGCCAATGTCCCAATCCATGCCTTCCCACCTGTAGAGCGGGTCGAAGATCTTGGCAACAAGCTGGCCCTGTATGCCCTCTACAGTGCACTGCACGACCTGGGCGTGAGCGCCGTCACGTACCCTGATTTGGCGGACGATTTTGAGGCAGCGTGGCGTCCTGTCATGGTAAGGCGTCGTTTTCCTTGGGCGGTGTCTGAGATATCTCTTAGTAATAGTCCCGGGTGGGATTTTATGTAAGTCGGTGTTATGCCTGGGTACTGTACCTAGGCCCATGGGGTAAAGTTATCTCGTGGTTTCCAAATCTCACTTGGGCGCAGTATTTCAGCTAGGATTATCGGGTCGCTTAGGCGGGATACCTTAAAATACTTATAACATTAACCATTGTTAAAGGGTGTTAGCGGCTCGTGTTATTTAATTTTAAAGCACGCGTTAATAATATAAAGTAGGGTGGGCCTCTTATTATTATTAAAATAGTATTTATTCTTATTATTACACGCGGGTATTTTAAAAATATTATATTTTAAGTAAAAAATAAATAATAGGTAATAAATAAGTGAAAAAATTATAAGATAAGTAATATTAATTTAAATATTAAATTATTTATATTAAATAATAAAAGAAAAAAAGGAAGTATAAAATGTTAATAAAAGTAGA